>NC_044362.1:25468491-25491494 GCF_007364275.1 Archocentrus centrarchus | reverse complement strand
AAAAAAAAAAAATAAAAGAAACGAAGCAATTACAATAGGGCCTTCGCACAGTTCGTGCTCGGGCCCTAATTAAAACCGCAAGCGGTGATATCGGGCCCTCGCACTCCGCGGCGCGACCTGTTGGCGCTCGTCGACCCGTGCCGCACTCGGAGGTTTTTGTGATCGTGATGGGTCTCTAGAAAGTTGAATTCTTTTATAGGAAAAGGTATCTTTTGCTCTCGGCATAGACGCATGGAATTTTGGGGTGTGGTCACGGCTCCAGCATGCAAAATAGGGCATGGTCTGATTGACTTTTTGATGGGCTGTTTGTCTAGATGATGTGGAGCCAATTTGGTCTCACTGGTGAAATGCCCTAGGAGGAGTTTCATTCAAATAGCAGCCTGAAAATGGCAAAATTGACACGTTCAATTGAAGATGCTGACTTCCTGTAGGGTTTGGAGTATGGCTCCAAGAGACTTTTTTTATGTCTTAGGATTTAACATGTTGCAAAATTTCAGAGCGTAGATAATGTAACTCAGGGGCTACTAAAAACATGGTATATTATGAATATTTAAGCTGCCAGTAGGGGGCTCTAACGTTATGGACTTTATGCATATCAATGTGTTCATGGGCAGGAGGCTTATCAAATAGATGAGGATTTTTGAAGGAATGGTGAAAGTATTTCATTATTTCAGAGCAAAACTAATTCTGTGGACGGTCATACAAATTTTCATTTGCTTCTGTAGGGGGCTATTGCTCCTACAGTCTTGAATCTGTATTATGGATTCAGCCTGGTGTGTACATGAGTGATTAAATTTTTCAGCACCTGATCAGACAAGCATGTTGCGAACAAGTGCACAACAATTTGGTGGTGAGGGAGAAAAACAAAGGCCAATTTATGGCCTGGTGGTGACAGGCCGTTTAATATTTTGTAAAATTTCCACAATATTTGATGGGCTACTTGTGTAGATATCTGGAGCCATTTGGTGTCAGTGGTGAAATGCCCTAGGACGAGTTCGTTCAAATAGCAGGCGTGGAAATCGCAAAAATTGACACCTTCAATTAGATGGCCGACTTCCTGTAGGTTTGGGGTTATGGGTCCAAGAGACTTTTTTGTACTCTTAGTATGTTTACATGAGCCTGTACATTTTCATACATGTAGATAAAACGTAGCTCCGGGGCTACTCAAAAAACATGCTATTTTAAGATATTCCGAGCTGCCACTAGGCGGCGCTCTAACGTTATGGACTTTATGCATATGAAGTGTTCAGGCAGCATGCTTATCACACCACTGAAGTTGAGCCAGATTGGGCAAGTTGGCTTAGAGTTACACCTTTTGTGTTCATGGCGAATCATCGAACTTTGCCGTCCCATAAGGGTCACCTGCCCTTTTGTCAAAAGTCACAGTTTTGAAAACATAAGTCCCAACCTTTTAAGGCTTTCGGTGAAATTTGAGATGGTTCTGGCTAAACCACCTTGGAGCTGGACCTCCAAGTGTAAAAATATGACATTTCCTGTTCCCACTAGTGGCGCTGCGACTGATATAATATTGTCCATATGTATGTGTTCAGGGGGGGCACCCTCATCCTACTGGAGAAGTTTTGATGCACATTGGATCATGTTGGTATGATGAGAAGGCATCAAATTTTTCATGGCGAATGATCAAAGTTCAAAGGGGCATAAGGACCCCTCCCCCTTGGCAAAACTCACCATTTTCGATTTTAGATTCCCCTGGGGGTGTAGTTAACAAACCAAATGAAGATGATAACGTCTAAACCTCTGAGTTATTAGAAAAGTGTGAGGGCTGCAAATCGCCAATTTGCATAATTAATTCAAATGGCGGGACTTCCTGTGGGTTTAGGGCCATGGCTCCAAGAGGATTTTTTGGGCGCCTGGACATGATATCATGTGTATGAAGTTTCATTCATGTACGTGAAACACAGCGGTGGGGCTCCATTTTAGGGGGCGCTAGCGAGCCATTTGGGCGCGCCCTTGCCCGAGCCCATTAAAATACTTAAATTTTCACCAGGTGTGACGCATGTGCAAAGTTTCATGAGTTTTTGAATATGATAAAGCCCCCAAAAGCCAATTCATTTGCCTGAATAATAATAATAATAATAATAAAAAAAAAAAAAAAATAAATAAATAATAATAACGAAGCAATTACAATAGGGCCTTCGCACATTCGTGCTCGGGCCCTAATAATAATAAAAAAAAAAAAAATAATAATAATAATAATAAACGAAGCAATTACAATAGGGCCTTCGCACAGTTCGTGCTCGGGCCCTAATTAAAACCGCAAGCGGTGATATCGGGCCCTCGCACTCCGCGCGCGTCGACTGTGGCGCTCGTCGACCCGTGCCGCACCGGAGGTTTTGTGATCGTGATGGGTCTCTAGAAAGTTGAATTCTTTTATAGGAAAAGTTATCTTTTGCTCTCGGCATAGACGCAATGGAATATTTGGGGGTGTGGTCACGGCTCCAGCATGCAAAATAGGGCATGGGTCTGATTGACTTTTTGATGGGCTGTTTGTCTAGATGATGTGGAGCCAATTTGGTCTCACTGGGTGAAATGCCCTAGGAAGAGTTCATTCAAATAGCAGGCCTGAAAATGGCAAAAATTGACACTTTCATTGAAGATGCTGGACTTCCTGTAGGGTTGGAGTATGGCTCAAGAGACTTTTTTGTATGTCTTAGGATGTTACATGAGTGTGCAAAATTTCAGAGCTGTAGATATAATGTAGCTCTGGGGCTAGCTAAAAAACATGCTATTTATGATATTTCAAGCTGCCAGTAGGTGGCGCTGTAACATTTATGGACTTTATGCATATCAATGTGTTCAGGGCAGGAGGCTTATCAAATTGATGAGGATTTCGTAAGGAATGGTGAAAGATAGTTTCAATATTTTCAGAGCAAAACTAATTCTGTGGACGGTCATACAATTTCATTTGCTTCTGTAGGGGGCGCTATTGCGCCTACAGTCTTGAATCTGTAGTTATGGATTCAGCCTGGGTGTGTACATGAGTGATTAAATTTCAGCCTGATCAGACAAGCATGGCGAACAAGTGCACAAACATTTTGGTGGTGAGGGAGAAAAACAAGGCCAACTTCAATGGCCTGGTGTGATAAGGCCATTTAATATTTTGTAAAGATTTCCACAATATTTGATGGGCTCCTTGTCTAGATGATGTGGAGCAATTTGGTCTCACTGGGTCAAATGCCCTAGGACAAGTTCGTTCAAATAGCAGGCGTGGAAATGCAAAAATTGACACCTTCAATTGAAGATGGCCGACTTCCTGTAGGGTTTGGGGTATGGGTCCAAGAGACTTTTTGTACGTCTTAGGATGTTACATGAGCCTGTACATTTTCATACATGTAGATAAAACGTACTCCGGGGCTACTCAAAAAACTTGCTATTTTAAGATATTCCGAGCTGCCACTAGGCGGCGCTCTAACGTTTATGGACTTTATGCATATGAGTGTGTTCAGGCAGCATGCTTATCACACCACTGAAGTTTGAGCCAGATTGGGCAAGTTGGCTTTGAGTTACGCCATTTTTGTGTTCATGGCGAATCATCGAACTTTGCCGTCCCATAAGGGTCACGCCCTTTTGTCAAAACTCACAGTTTTGAAAACACAGTAAGTCCACTTCTTAAGGCTTTCCAGGTGAAATTTGAGATGGTTCTGCTAAACCACCTTGGAGCTGGACCTCCAAGTGTAAAATATGACATTTCCTTTCCCACTAGGTGGCGCTGCGACTGATATTAAATATTGTCATATGTATGTGTTCAGGGGCGCACCTCTCCTACTGGAGAAGTTTGATGCACATTGGATCATGTAGGTATGAATGAGAGGCAATCAAAATTTCATGGCGAATGATCAAAGTTCAAAGGGGCATAAGGACCCTCCCCCTTGGCAAAACTCACCATTTTCGAGATTTAGATTCCCCTGGGGGTGCAGGTTAGACAAACCAAATATGAAGATGATAACGTCTAAAACCTCTGAGTTATTAGAAAAAGTGTGAGGGCTGCAAATCGCCAAATTTGCATAATTAATTCAAAATGGCGGACTTCCTGTTGGTTTAGGGCATGGCTCCAAGAGGATTTTTTGTGCGCCTGGACATGATATGTGTATGAAGTTTCATTCATGTACGTGAAACACAGCGGTGGGGCTCCAGTTTAGGGGCGCTAGCCAGCCATTTGGGCGCCCCTTGCCCGAGCCCATTAAAATACTTAAATTTTCACCAGGTGTGACGCATGTGCAAGTTTCATGAGTTTTGAATATGATAAAGCCCCCAAAAAGCCAATTCATTTGCCTGAATAATAATAATAAAAAAAAAAAAAAAAAAAAAAAAAAAAAAAATAATAATAATAAGCAATTACAATAGGGCCTTCGCACAGTTCGTGCTCGGGCCCTAATAAACGAAGCAATTACAATAGGGCCTTCGCACAGTTCGTGCTCGGGCCCTAATAAAAAAAAAAAAAAAATTAATAATAAATAGATAATAAACGAGAGCAATACAATAGGGCCTTGCACAGTTCGTGCTCGGGCCCTAATAAAACCGCAAGTGGTGATATCGGGCCTCGCCATCCCTGCGTGTCGACCCGTGGCGCTTCGTCGACCCGTGCCGCACTCGGAGGTCTTGTGATCGTGATGGTGTACAGAGGTCTGTAGAAATTGAATTCTTTTATAGGAAAGATATCTTTGCTCTCGGGCATAGACGCAATGGATATTTGGGGGTGGGGTCACGGCTCCAGCATGCAAATAGGGCATGGATGATAGATGTTTGATCAGGATGATGTCAAGAATGTTGAAACACATTTTCATACATTTCGAGAAACTAAGTTGTGGATGCTATACAAATTTCATTTGCTTCTGTAGGGGGGCGCTCTTGCAGCTACGTATAGCCTTGAATCCATATTATGGGTTCAGAGGGCTGTACATGATTGATTACATTTTCAGGCAGATCGGGCAAAGCTGACGAACACGTGCCCAAACAATTTGGTCGCCATTGAGAAAAATGAAAGCCAACTTCAATGGCCTGGTGTTGACAACACCGTTTAATATTTGTCAAGATTTCCACAATATTTATGGGGGTTTGCTAGATGATCTGGAGCCAATTTGTCTCACTGGCTGAAATGCCCTAGGAGGAGTTCATTCAAATAGCAGGCCTGAAAATGGCAAAAATTGACAAAATTGACACTTTCAATTGAAGATGCGTGACTTCCTGTAGGGTTTGGAGTATGGCTCCAAGAGAATTTTTTGTATGTCTTAGGATGTTACATGAGTGTGCAAAATTTCAGAGCTGTAGATAAAATGTAACTCAGGGGCTAGCTAAAAAACATGGTGTATAATGATATTTAAAGCTGCCAGTAGGGGGCTCTACGTTATGGACTTTATGCATATCAATGTGTTCAGGGGCAGGAGGCTTATCAAATAGATGAGGATTTGTAAGGAATGGGGAAAGATTATTTCATGTATTTCAGAGCAAAACTAATTCTGGGACGGTCTACAAATTTTCATTTGCTTCTGTAGGGGGCGCTATTGCGACTACAGTCTTGAATCTGTAGTTATGGATTTCAGCCTGGGTGTGTACATGAGTGATTAAATTTAGCCTGATCAGACCAAAGCATGTGCGAACAAGTGCACAAACATTTTGGTGGTGAGGGAGAAAAACAAAGGCCAAATTTAATGGCCTGGGTGACAAGGCGTTTAAATATTTTGTAAAGATTTCCACAATATTTGATGGGCTACTTGTGTAGATGTATCTGGGCCAATTTGGTGTCAGTGGGTGAAAATTGCCCTAGGACGAGTTCGTTCAAATAGCAGGCGTGAAATCGCAAAATTGACACCTTCAATTGAAGATGGCCGACTTCCTGTAGGGTTTGGGGTATGGGTTCAAGAGACTTTTTTGTACGTCTAGGAGTTACATGAGCCTGTACATTTTCTACATGTAGATAAAACGTAGCTCCGGGCTACCAAAAAACTTGCTATTTTACGGATATCCGAGCTGCCACTAGGCGGCGCTCTAAGTTTATGGACTTTATGCATAATCAGTGTGTTCAGGACAGGGGTTATTCACACCACTGAAGTTTGAGCCAGATTGGCAAGTGGCTATGAGTTACACAGCCATTTTTGTGTCATGGCGAATCATCGAACTTTGCCGTCCCATAAGGGTCACGCCCTTTGTCAAAAGTCACAGTTTGAAAACACAGAAGTCCAACTTTAAGGCTTTCCAGGTGTGAAATTTGAGATGGTTTGCTAAAACCACCTTGGAGTGGACCTCCAAGTGAAAATATGACATTTCCTGTTCCCACTAGGTGGCGCTGCGACTGATATTAAATATTGTCATATGTATGTGTTCAGGGGGGCACCCTCATCCTACTGGAGAAAGTTTGATGCACATTGGATCATGTAGGTATGAATGAGAGGCAATCAAAATTTCATGGCGAATGATCAAGTTCAAAAGGGGCATAAGGACCCTCCCCTTGGCAAAACTCACCATTTTCGGATTAGATTCCCCTGGGGGTGTAGGTTAGACAAACCAATATGAAGATGATAACGTCTAAACCTCTGGATTATTAGAAAAAGTGTTGAGGGGCTGCAAATGGCCAAATTTGCTATATTAATTCAAATGCGGACTTCCTGTTGGTTTTAGGGCATGGCTCCAAGAGGATTTTTGTGCGGCTGGACATGATATACATGTGTATGAAGTTTCATTCAGGTACGTGAAACACATCGGTGGGCTCCAGTTTAGGGGGCGCTAGCGAGCCATTGGGCGCGCCCTTGCCCGAGCCCATTAAAATACTTAAATTTTCCCAGGTGTGACACATGTGCAAAGTTTCATGAGTTTTGAATAATAAAGCCCCCAAAAAGCAATCCATTGCTCCCGATAATGATAATAATAATAATAATAAAAAAAAAAAAAAAAAAAAAAAAAAAAAAAAAATAATAATAAACGAAGCAATTACAATAGGCCTTCGCACAGTTCGGCTCTAGGGCCTTCGCACAGTTCGTGCTCGGGCCCTAATAATTAAAACCGCAAGCGGTGATATCGGGCCCTCGCACTCCCTGCGCGTCGACCGTGGCGCTCGTCGACCGTGCCGCACTCGGAGGTCTTGTGATCGTGATGGTGTAGAAGGTCTGTAGAAAGTTGAATTCTTTTATAGGAAAGATATTTTTGCTCTCGGCATAGACGCAATGGAATATTTGGGGGTGGGGTCAACGGCTCCAGCATGCAAAATAGGGCATGGGTCTGATAGACTTGTTTTGATCAGGATGATGTCAGAATGTTGAAACACATTTTCATACATTTCCAGAAACTAAGTTTGTGGATGCTATACAAAATTTCATTTGCTTCTGTAGGGGGCGCTCTTGCAGCTACGTATAGCCTTGAATCCATAGTTATGGGTTCAGAGTGGCTGTGTACATGAGTGATTACTTTTCAGGCAGATCGGGCAAAGCATGTACGAACACGTGGCAAAACAATTTTGCTCGCCATTGAGAAAAATTAAAGCCAACTTCAATGGCCTGGTGTGACAACAACATTTAATATTTGTCAAGATTTCCACAATATTTGATGGGCTGTTGTCTAGATGATCTGGAGCCAATTTGGTCTCACTGGCTGAAATGCCCTAGGAGGAGTTCATTCAAATAGCAGGCGTGGAAATGGCAAAAATTGACAAAAATTGACACTTTCATTGAAGATGCTGGACTTCCTGTAGGGTTTCCAGTATGGCTCCAAGAGACTTTTTTGTACGTCTTAGGATGTTACATGAGTGTGCAGAATTTCAGAGGCTGTAGATATATGTAGCTCTGGGGCTAGCTAAAAAACATGCTATTTTATGATATTTCAAGCTGCCAGTAGGTGGCGCTGTAACATTTATGGACTTTATGCATATCAATGTTTCAGGCAGGAGGCTTATCAAATTGATGAGGATTCGTAAGGAATGGTGAAAGATAGTTTCATGCATTTCAGAGCAAAACTAATTATGTGGACGTCATACAAATTTTCATTTGCTTCTGTAGGGGGCGCTATTGCGCCTACAGTCTTGAATCTGTAGTTATGGATTCAGCCTGGGTGTGTACATGAGTGATTAAATTTTCAGCCTGATCAGACAAAGCATGTGCGAACAAGTGCACAAACAATTTTTGGTGGTGAGGGAGAAAACGAGAGGCCAACTTCAATGGCCTGGTGTGATAAGGCCATTTAATATTTTGTAAAGATTTCCACAATATTTGATGGGCTACTTGTGTAGATGATGTGGAGCAAATTTGGTCTCACGGGTCAAATGCCCTAGGACAAGTTCGTTCAAATAGCAGGCGTGGAATGGCAAAATTGACACCTTCAATTGAAGATGGCCGACTTCCTGTAGGGTTTGGGGTATGGGTCCAAGAGACTTTTTTGTACGTCTTAGGATGTTATGAGCCTGTACATTTTCATACATGTAGATAAAACGTAGCTCCGGGGCTACTCAAAAAACTTGCTATTTTAAGATATTCCGAGCTGCCACTAGGCGGCGCTCTACCGTTTATGGACTTTTTTGCATATGAGTGTGTTCAGGACAGGGTGCTTATCACACCACTGAAGTTTGAGCCAGATTGGGCAAGTTGGGTTTGAGTTACAGCCATTTTGTGTTCATGGCGAATCATCGAACTTTGCCGTCCCATAAGGGTCACGCCCTTTTGTCAAAACTCACAGTTTTGAAACACAGTAAGTCCAACTTCTTAAGGCTTTCCAGGTGAAATTTGAGATGGTTCTGCTAAACCACCTTGGAGCTGGACCTCCAAGTGTAAAATATGACATTTCCTGTTCCCACTAGGTGGCGCTGCGACTGATATTAAATATTGTCATATGTATGTGTTCAGGGGGGCACCCTCATCCTACTGGAGAAGTTTGGTGGACATTGGATCATGTAGGTATGAATGAGAGGCAATCAAAATTTCATGGCGAATGATCAAAGTTCAAAGGGGCATAAGGACCCCTCCCCCTTGGCAAAAACTCACCATTTTCGAGATTTAGATTCCCCTGGGGGTGTAGGTTAGACAAACCAAATATGAAGATGATAACGTCTAAAACCTCTGAGTTATTAGAAAAAGTGTGAGGGCTGCAAATCGCCAAATTTGCTAATAATTCAAAATGGCGGACTTCCTGTTGGGTTTAGGGCATGGCTCCAAGAGGATTTTTGTGCGCCTGGACATGATAACATGTATGAAGTTTCATTCATGTACGTGAAACACAGCGGTGGGGCTCCAGTTTAGGGGGGCGCTAGCGAGCCATTTGGCGCCCTTGCCCGAGCCCATTAAAATACTTAAATTTTCACCAGGTGTGACGCATGTGCCAAGTTTCGAGTTTTTGAATATGATAAAGCCCCAAAAAGCCAATTCATTGCCTGAATAATAATAAAATAATAATAATAATAAAAAAAAAAAAAAAAAAAATAATAATATAATATTAAAACCGCAAGCGGTGATATCGGGCCCTCGCATCCGCGCGGCGTCGACCTGTGGCGCTCGTCGACCCGTGCCGCACTCGGAGGTTTTGTGATCGTGATGGGCTCTAGAAAGTTGAATTCTTTTATAGGAAAAGGTATTTTTGCTCTCGGCATAGACGCAATGGAATATTTGGGGGTGTGGTCACGGCTCCAGCATGCAAAATAGGGCATGGGTCTGATTGACTTTTTTGATGGGCTGTTTGTCTAGATGATGTGGAGCCAATTTGGTCTCACTGGGTGAAATGCCCTAGGAGGAGTTCATTCAAATAGCAGGCCTGAAAATGGCAAAAATTGACACTTTCAATTGAAGATGCTGGACTTCCTGTAGGGTTGGAGTATGGCTCCAAGAGACTTTTTTGTATGTCTTAGGATGTTACATGAGTGTGCAAAATTTCAGAGCTGTAGAAAAAATGTAACTCAGGGGCTAGCTAAAAAACATGGTATATTATGATATTTAAAGCTGCCAGTAGGGGGCGCTCTAACGTTTATGGACTTTATGCATATCAATGTTCAGGGCAGGAGGCTTATCAAATAGATGAGGATTTTGTAAGGAATGGTGAAAGATATTTCATGTATTTCAGAGCAAAACTAATTCTGTGGACGGTCATACAAATTTTCATTTGCTTCTGTAGGGGGCGCTATGCGCCTACAGTCTTGAATCTGTAGTTATGGATTCAGCCTGGGTGTGTACATGAGTTATTAAATTTTCAGCCTGATCAGACAAAGCATGTGCGACAAGTGCACAAACAATTTTGGTGGTGAGGGAAAAACAAAGGCCAAATTTAATGGCCTGGTGTGACAAGGCCGTTTAATATTTTGTAAAGATTTCCACAATATTTGATGGGCTACTTGTGTAGATGATCTGGAGCCAATTTGGTGTCACTGGGTGAAATGCCCTAGGACGAGTTCGTTCAAATAGCAGGCGTGGAAATCGCAAAAATGACACCTTCAATTGAAGATGGCCGACTTCCTGTAGGGTTTGGGGTATGGGTCCAAGAGACTTTTTTGTACGTCTTAGTATGCTACATGAGCCTGTACATTTTCATACCTGTAGATAAAACGTAGCTCCGGGGCTACTCAAAAAACTTGCTATTTTAAGATATTCCGAGCTGCCACTAGGCGGCGCTCTAACGTTTATGGACTTTATGCATATGAATGTTTCAGGGCAGCATGCTTATCACACCACTGAAGTTTGAGCCAGATTGGGCAAGTTGGGTTTGAGTTACAGCCATTTTGTGTTCATGGCGAATCATCGAACTTTGCCGTCCCATAAGGGTCACGCCCTTTTGTCAAAAAGTCACAGTTTTGAAAACACAGTAAGTCCAACTTCTTAAGGCTTTCCAGGTGAAATTTGAGATGGTTCTGCTAAACCACCTTGGAGCTGGACCTCCAAGTGTAAAATATGACATTTCCTGTTCCCACTAGGTGGCGCTGCGACTGATATTAAATATTGTCATATGTATGTATTCAGGGGGGCACCCTCATCCTACTGGAGAAGTTTGATGCACATTGGATCATGTAGGTATGAATGAGAGGCAATCAAAATTTCATGGCGAATGATCAAAGTTCAAAGGGGCATAAGGACCCCTCCCCCTTAGCAAAAACTCACCATTTTCGAGATTTAGATTCCCCTGGGGGTGTAGGTTAGACAAACCAAATATGAAGATGATAACGTCTAAAACCTCTGAGTTATTAGAAAAAGTGTGAGGGCTGCAAATCGCCAAATTTGCATAATTAATTCAAATGGCGGACTTTCCTGTTGGGTTTAGGGCATGGCTCCAAGGAGGATTTTTTGTGCGCCTGGACATGATATAGAGTGTATGAAGTTTCATTCATGTACTGAAACACAGCGGTGGGGGCTCCAGTTTAGGGGGCGCTAGCGAGCCATTTGGGGCGCGCCCTTGCCCGAGCCCATTAAAATACTTAAATTTGTCATCAACCAGGTGTGACGCATGTGCCAAATTTTCATCATGAGTTTTTGAATATATAGAGCCCCCAAAAAGCCAATTCATTTGCCTGATATAAAAAAAAAAAAAAAAAAAAAAAAAAAAAAATAATATATAATAATATTAAAACCGCAAGCGGTGATATCGGGCCCTCGCCCTCCCGGCGCGTCGACCCGTGGGGGCGCTCGTCGACCCGTGCCGCACTCGGAGGTTTTGTGATCGTGATGGGTCTCTAGAAAGTTGAATTCTTTTATAGGAAAAGGTATCTTTTGCTCTCGGCATAGACGCAATGGAATATTTGGGGGTGTGGTCACGGCTCCAGCATGCAAAATAGGGCATGGGTCTGATTGACTTTTTGATGGGCTGTTTGTCTAGATGATGTGGAGCCAATTTGGTCTCACTGGGGGAAATGCCCTAGGAGGAGTTCATTCAAATAGCAGGCCTGAAAATGGCAAAAATTGACACTTTCAATTGAAGATGCTGGACTTCCTGTAGGGTTTGGAGTTTGGCTGCAAGAGACTTTTTTGTATGTCTTAGGATGTTACATGAGTGTGCAAAATTTCAGAGCTGTAGAGAAAATGTAACTCAGGGGCTAGCTAAAAAACATGGTATATTATGATATTTAAAGCTGCCAGTAGGGGGCGCTCTAACGTTTATGGACTTTATGCATATCAATGTGTTCAGGGCAGGAGGCTTATCAAATAGATGAGGATTTTGTAAGGAATGGTGAAAGATATTTCATGTATTTCAGAGCAAAACTAATTCTGTGGACGGTCATTACAAATTTTCATTTGCTTCTGTAGGGGGCGCTATTGCGCCGACAGTCTTGAATCTGTAGTTATGGATTCAGCCTGGGTGTGTACATGAGTGATTAAATTTCAGCCTGATCAGACAA
Source organism: Archocentrus centrarchus (assembly GCF_007364275.1). Lineage (NCBI taxonomy): Eukaryota > Metazoa > Chordata > Actinopteri > Cichliformes > Cichlidae > Archocentrus > Archocentrus centrarchus. Next base: position 25,479,181 of record NC_044362.1, on the reverse strand, counting down.
AGCATGTGCGAACAAGTGCACAAACAATTTTGGTGGTGAGGGAGAAAAACAAAGGCCAAATTTACTGGCCTGGTGTGACAAGGCCGTTAATATTTTTTAAAAGATTTCCACAATATTTGATGGCTACTTGTGTAGATGATCTGGAGCCAATTTGGTGTCAGTGGGTGAATGCCCTAGGACGAGTTCGTTCAAATAGGCAGGCGTGGAAATTCGCAAAAATTGACACCTTCAATTGAAGATGGCCGACTTCCTGTAGGGTTTGGGGTATGGGTCCAAGAGACTTTTTTGTACGTCTAGGATGTTACATGAGCCTGTACATTTTCATACATGTAGATAAAACGTAGCTCCGGGGCTACTCAAAAAACATGCTATTTTAAGATATTCCGAGCTGCCACTAGGCGGCGCTCTAACGTTTATGGACTTTATGCATATGAGTGTGTTCAGGGCAGCATGCTTATCACACCACTGAAGTTTGAGCCAGATTGGGCAAGTTGGCTTTGAGTTACAGCCATTTTTGTGTTCATGGCGAATCATCGAACTTTGCCGTCCCATAAGGGTCACGCCCCTTTTGTCAAAACGTCACAGTTTTGAAAACACAGTAAGTCCAACTTCTTAAGGCTTTCCAGGTGAAATTTGAGATGTTCTGCTAAACCACCTTGGAGCTGGACCTCCAAGTGTAAAATATGACATTTCCTGTTCCCACTAGGTGGCGCTGCGGACTGATATTAAATATTGTCATATGTATGTAGTTCAGGGGGGCACCCTTATCCTACTGGAGAAGTTTGATGCACATTGGATCATGTAGGTATGAATGAGAGGCAATCAAAATTTCATGGCGAATGATCAAAGTTCAAAGGGGGCATAAGGACCCCTCCCCCTTGGCAAAAACTCACCATTTTCGAGATTTAGATTCCCCTGGGGGTGTAGGTTAGACAAACCAAATATGAAGATGATAACGTCTAAAACCTCTGAGTTATTAGAAAAAGTGTGAGGGCTGCAAATCGCCAAATTTGCATAATTAATTCAAAATGGCGGACTTCCTGTTGGGTTTAGGGCATGGCTCCAAGAGGATTTTTTGTGCGCCTGGACATGATACATTGTGTATGAAGTTCATTCATGTACGTGAAACACAGCGGTGGGGCTCCAGTTTTGGGGGCGCTAGCGAGCCATTTGGGCGCGCCCTTGCCCGAGCCCATTAAAATACTTAAATTTTCACCAGGTGTGACGCATGTGCCAAGTTTCATGAGTTTTTGAATATGATAAAGCCCCCAAAAAGCCAATTCATTTGCCTGAATAATAAAAAAAAAAAAAAAAAAAAAAAAAAAAATAATAATAATAATAATAATAAAAACGAAGCAATTACAATAGGGCCTTCGCACAGTTCGTGCTCGGGCCCTAATAACGAAGCAATTACAATAGGGCCTTCGCACAGTTCGTGCTCGGGCCCTAATTAAGAGGCAGTTATCAATAACAAGACTAACTGCTCTTGTGCACTGAGAGGTAAAGCCCCGGGACAGCCTCATAAAAGCAGTAAACGCCCCCTCCCCCAATTTTCAGTCCTTTACGAGAGCTCAGTTAAGAACTTGCACCTGTGGAGCGCGTCACCAGCCTCACAGCTCTAAATCAGACAAATGGAAGCTTACACACAGATGGCCACGTTCTACATCGACAGACATGTCATGTCACAAAGGCATGTCACAGTCATAAACAATCAAGGGGGGGAAGGACTCTCTCGAAAAAATGCAAACGACAGGCCTGAAAACTGGCTTGCAGACGGATGTGGAAATATTCGCTCACTTTCTGTCTTCAATACGCAAAAGCAGAAGCACATATGCTGTCTGTGTGGCAGCCTAAGCACCACTTTGGCTTGCTTTTAGAGCCCATCAAAACTTGACAAATTCAACAGATGCAAAAACAAAGATGTTGATGGAGAAGATGGTAAACCTCTCTCGGCTCCATCTATACCCCCGCATCCCCACCCACCCACCTTTTCCCACCTGCGCGGCTTTCTTGGCTTGCTGACGGGCTGGCTACAGTGAGAATATTGAATGAAAGGCCTTTTCTATCCAGCCAGTCAGCCAGGCAGTCAGTCACCTAGGGAAAGGGGATTTGGATGGGGAGAGCAGCCTGGCTTCAGGCTTTGATCCCCGGGTGTTATGACAGAGCCTCGGGCTGAGAAATCTGGAGTGTCTCTTCCACAGGCCTGCTTTTCTCCATCTACTTTTATAGCAAGCCCTCTTTGACTCTGCAGTATATACCTTATTTCAAGCATATTCAGTATAGATACAAATATATAGTGTCTAACACTGACACATCCCCTGGGGTTTCCCTGGGTTTATACGTGATCTAAATAAAATGCAATCTTTCTCTCAATCTGTTCCCATCAGTGCCCTTTTGTGCAACTTTTACAACATTTCTCATGGAAAAACTCATGCCTCATTTGTTAGAGTGAAATTCTTTTAATATCTCTGCAAGAATTTATTTGGACGTTGTTTATTTGAGCAAATGTATTGGGTCGGGTTTACCTGTGCTGGGTCGACGTCATTGAGCATTACTATGGATGTGCAATGGTAATCCAGCACCAGTCTCCAGAAGTCCTTTACTGTGTTTGGCAATGGGTGCTGTGTCACTATGAATGCAGAGGGCTGCTTGTAACTCTGGAAGAAGAAGAAAAAGAAAGCGCTGATGCTGAATAGAGTTTGTGCGTGTTTTTGTGCAACAAGAATAAACCTATAACCGTTTCTAAAACGACCTCCATCTCTCAGCTCGCCTCCTGCTTAGCGCAGTTTTCTAATGGAGATTCCATGTCTAGGGAGATTATATTAAGACAGTGCACTTTTACTGTGGTTTCTGGCTCCCAAATGTAGCCCAGTGGGCAATGAGACAATCCTGTATCTGAAAGGTCACCTGCTCAATACCAGCAAGAGCCAAAAAGTCCATCAGCGAGCATGTGCCTTGTCAAGGTGTTCTTTGTTAGGTCCTCTTGAAAACTGCTATACATAGCATTTTGATTGTTTCCCTTTGGTGTATCTTAGATACTGAGAGATAAGTGGTTAACTACAGATAATTAAATGACAGCAATACAGAGATGTTAAGTTTTTAACTCTGTGGGAGCAAATTTCAACTCACATCCAGTAAGTCCTGGATGGCTTTCATCCAAGTTAAGTGTCTCCATGAGCAAATTTCAAGTCAAGATGGCAAGTCTTTCGAATGCTGGCTTAAAATAATCTATATACTGTACCAAACATCTAATATCCCACCAACCTGCTCTCAACTACTTTTCTTACACATTAAAAACACTTACTGGCACTTTCAATTAAGATCTTTTTTTTTTTTAAATGCATTGACAGCTGGAAATGGGTCCCTAAAACATCAGCAACACTTAAAAAGTCACACATATAAATCTGCATTGTAAAACAGGCTGAAATACCAACATGTTCGGAGCTCATAATTCTACAAACAAATGCAAAATATCTGCTTTCAAATCAGCAATTACTGTTTGACAAGACAAGCAACATTTGAAAGTTTCAGTTCACAGAACGAGGCAGCTGCAGTTTCCCACCTCATGACTCAGTGCTAATTTACCACTTTAAAATTACAGTGATGAACTTAGCAAGATTATCTGAACTGGAATTCAGGCAGCCGGGCTTTAAGTCTGAAATGTTTGACTCTTACATCCATCAGGGCGGCGTTGATGTAATTGGAGCTCTCGCCATCGATGGTGATCAGAAAGGGGAGGCAGCGATCTGGAGGCAGGACGTCCATGCAGCGGTTCTTCTCGTGGTTCCTAGGCAGCAGGGGCGATGCTGCAGTCTTCCACCCGCAGGCGTGGGAGTCACCATATTAAGCGTCTTTGAGATTGAAGCAGAATTACATGGTGTCATACTGACGCAGGAAGGTAGGCACTTGGTTTTGAGTGTGCTATATTATCTCCCAATATGGTAATTAACAATGCAATTCTTTAATCAGTTACATTAGCATAGCTCTGATTCCCCGCTGAAGTGACTGGGATGAAACTTAAAGGGGAGGGGCATCTCATATAACCCTCACTGGTGCAATATGAGATGCGTCACATATTCATACACAGACTGTTGATAACAAAATATGTTAATTATGTGTTATAAATCTTATAATTCTAGGGAAATATATACATAAAATGAAATTTTGTCAATCAAATCCCTCTTTTTTTGCCAGTTCAAAAGGAAACTGAACAGTACATCTGTCTGATGCAGTTAATAAGAAAGCTCTTAAAATTTATAATTTGTGCTCCTTATTAGATGTATTTATCTGCAAATCCCTGGCTAATGTTATCCTTATCTGTTCAAACGTATATCAAGAACTGTGTTGTTTATTTTCAATAAAATTATTTAAAAAAAATACATAAAATATCTTTCATGGAGTCTTGCACTTGCGATAATGCTTCATTAGGAATTTGTACACTCTGTATATCTTATTACATTAGATAACTCCTCACCCTGAACTCCTCTTTAATGGGGCTAGAGTTGGTCTGTGGGTCCAGGCGGTTCATGTCGTAGTAGACGGAGCGGAGCTGACTCGCAGGAATTGGTGGTGTCGCCACAGAGACATGCCTCCAAAAATGGCATCATGGATGAAGACATACTGCTCCTGAAAAAAACAACCATCCTCATTGCGCATCCATCAGACTTCTATGACTTATGACAGAAGGCAAGTTTTACTTACAAAAAAACCCCCAAACCTTATATTTTCACCACCACTATAAGCAGAAATGCATGAGCCAGGATTTCTCTCTGTTTTTGCAAGAAGAACTCAGTGACCTTTTTGTGCCCTTACTGGGAATATTCTTTATCCCCTCGGCAGTTCCTGTGACTAATATTTATCATTGTCATTGTTCAAAGGTTACAATACATATTTTTGCATTTTTTGGTACACAGCTTATTCAATTCTCTTATAACATCCAGAACTGTATGACATTTTCAAAACCTTAAAAATATTTAGAGGTCTAGCAGAAAATATTTTCTTGAAGGATTTGACCTTTTCCATTTTTTTTTTAAGCTCCAATGAAACCTTCATGAACTTAGCAAGGTTAGGATTTCATCATGAATATTGTCATAATCATCACAGGAAGGTTGATGTCTTACATAAAAAAAAAAAAAAAAATAGCACCCACTGTGCTCAATGCCATGCAGGCTGAAAACAGGAAATCGCAACACATTTCCTCCTCCTCACATCAGTCTGTCAAGCAGTGGACATGGCGACACAGCTTGAAGCTTGATGCAAATCTATTCTGAAGTGACATTTCCAGCTGACACTTCCTTGTCACTTTGCACCAAAATCCGCACACATGCACAGGGGTCACTGATTTACAGATTGAAAGCGAAACGTGTTTCCATTTGTTAAGTCTAGTGCAGAACATGAACTGTTGACCCAGAGTTTGACTATCCCGGGCTTCAGTCAGTAGGCCAGTGGTGATATGATTCTCCAACCCAAATCCGCAGATCTTATCCCAGTTCATAAACTATAAACAACAAGACATTTCATTTCCGGGGACAGATTAAACCACGGTAGAATGGTGGTATCTGGCCGCGGGGCTGAGGAGCTGTGCCAACTAGCCTGAACACCTGTGAGGGAAAACAGACACATACACAGAATTTGAAGGTCACTGAACTTGAGGAGAGTGACTCAGGGTGAGCAGCATGCGGTCTCCAGTTGCTCAAATCCCAATTCGGACGTCAGCGATGAAACATTTGCCCATTAAATCCAATGACGCTTGTGATTTAAAGGGAATTACAGTGAAATGATGCATTCAACGAGACTATGGACACCTCCAGATGGCCAGTGTTCAGGAAAGCACAGAGTACTTTGGTTGTCCACATCAGCGTAAAACTACAGGATGAGCCGGGGATGTTTTGAACCGCCAATATGAGCTAAATCCTCTCAGTTACAAAACTCTAAACCCTTTTACGACAGCACGTATTGCTAAGCACTTGAGTTTACCACAGAAATAGTTAGGGTGTGCACTCCGATAAATGCCCTCTGTGAGAACTATGATTAAAATGTAAAGGTGGTGTGAATGTTCAAAATAAAATCCACACGTTTGCTCTAAACATTCAAGCTAAAACAAGTAGGGAACTTAATTAACATAATCTGATGTTAAGCATTATTTGGATTGTTTAATTACATAATGCAATATATCCTTGTTTGTAAAAAAATGTTGCACTTAAGCTGGTACTTGAAAGTGAATGACAGGAAAACATTGAATTACTGTATTATACTGCATTTCAAAAATAATGGGAAAATGCTTAAAAACCTCTTGTGGCTCACCTAAGCTGCAGACTTAATGACTAATAAATGACAGGCCATGATTTATTTGTTCCAAATAAAAAACATGCTTTTAATGACACTGCTTCTGGCTCTGTTTTGAATTCTGAGCATTTGTTCAGGACCAGAGAAGCGAGGCTCAATCTAAGAATTATTTGCAGATTCTAGTTAATCCACTTTTGAGGGCAACATTCTGTCAGGCTGCAATCCCACCGTTCTGTATTTCACTGACGTCTCTGTGGAAAGGCCCAGGTCTACTGAGGCCGCTGTGGAACCAGTCGTACCTCAGTCTGAACCATGTTGACCCTCCGTGAACGCAGCTCCCTCACGCAGTTGTAAATGTCCACCACGCCCTCTCTCTCTGCCATGTCCAGCATGATGTCAATGACGATGAAGCAGCCTGTCCGACCGGCTCCAGCGCTGCAGGCAAATACATAGATGCAGTTTTTATTCATGAGAAGAAGGACCATAGTTTTGGGGGTTTTTTTGAAGGGGGTTAAAGTTTAAAGTAATCTAACTTTTATGAGATGAAATAAGACTAAATGATTTTTCTCTAACAATAAAAAGTTGAGCTCACTAGGGTGTTACATAAACAGCTTTACTTGATCTGTTGCCAACACTAAGAGTGCCCAGAGGTCATTTATGTTTCAAATTGGCTATTTAATGCAGCGATTACCAAGCACCACAGGGAGACCAGCTCAACTAAATTGAAAAAAAATTAAATTACAATTTAATTAAAGAGTTGAGTGGACTTGAACAGGTTAGAGCAGAAAAGCTAACATTAGGTTTAGGTAGCAGACAGTTAACAGGCAGATAATTTAAAAAAAAAATTGCTAACTCAATACGGCATATTAACAGCAGCAACTGTTAGCTAATGATGTGGAAAGACTACTGAAACTTCTACAATTTAGGCTAGCAGTTGAAACAAATTGTTAGCTAAATGAATATTTTAAATAGCTAGCTAAAACTAGCTATTTACAGGGCCAGCAGTTAAACCTGTTTGCAAAAAGGATGGATTAACAGCTGTTATAGCTAACAAATAAATAAATCCATTTATTGGATAAACATAATGGATAATTTCTCAATAATAAATGAAAACATGTTAGTGAAGAGTGGAAGAATAACAGAAATTGTGAGTTTGCTAACTTGCTATTCAAGCTTGTAAATTGGATTTATTTTGAGTCTTCCTTTGTTGCTCTTCATGTCATCGTCTATGGGTGCCCTCTCACAGTGTGCTCTGATTGTTCCTAGTTTCTTCCTAGATTATGTATTTCTGGCTCCGGTCCAGCTCTGTTTATATTTAGTGGATTTTCTCTGTTAGTTCCTGTGAATAAAAGCTGAGTTTGGATTTACTCCTTGTCCTCCAGGTCCTGCATTAGGGTCCTTTTTTGCCTGCCTCACACAGCAGTAGTATTACAGTTTGTGGGTCATGCCAGGTGCAAAATATTGGAAACCACTGTTTTACATTATGTAATGTTATAATTTATTATGTTTTAGCACTTATCTGCATCCCATAATTGTCACAAATGTTCCATAGTCTTGGTTTTAAGATATTCGCCTCATACCACAAAAAGGGTTGGAAAGACCACAACATTACCTATGGGCCATAAGACTTACAAATGTCCAAAATATTGGCTATGAAATGGTATTCAGTTATCTATACAGTATCAGTGTTCTACACTGCGCAGTTATTAGTGTAATAAGCAGTGTATAAAACTATGAAATGATGCAAATAGGTGCGTGATTGAGTTGGAGTTAAAACAAGTATTAATAAGAGTGCTCAGTTTTGGTGCACACCAACCTGCAGTGAACCACCATGGGCCCAGCATTGGTCAGGGTCTTAGACTTGACTCTCCTAATAAACCCCAGAAGGCCCGTGGCGTGATATGGCACACCGTGGTCCGGCCAGCCTGTGAAGTGAAACTGTCGGATCTCCCGGATCTCATGAGCCCCTCTCTGAGAGTCATCATGTTAAACACACAAAGCAAAGAGGATGTGGTGAGAAGTGCACAGATGTATGAAGTCTTTCTAAAAGGAAATACAGGCTGAACTGAATACAGACACATTCTTCATCATGATGGGGGGGGGGTTGTGCAAAGTTTCATTATCTAACAATAAATATGACATTCAAGGCCAGTGTAGCACCTCTGTGTCACACCTATACCTTATGCAATATGTCACATTTATTTTCCGGACACTATGCAACAGTATATTAGTTTATATTATATTAGTATATATGTTTATTCTCTTACTGGACATTGCCTGAAGATTTTATAAAATGCCACAGTACATTGCAACACTTAGAATGTGATTATGCCTTATTAACATATTTAAAAGGAAAATTGAGAGTTAGAAATGATTCCATTAGGTTGGATTGAGAAACCTATTATTTTTTCCTCAACAACATTAGGATTCTCCATAATGTTTAAGGGCTTTAAACTTAAAATATAAAGTGCCCTTAGATATTTCGTTTTGTGAATGGTGCTTTATGAATAAAATTCCATTGGGGTCATGAGCAACATTAAAATGCATTAGATTACTTTGACTACAAGGTCATTTTCTGTGTATATAATCTGAAATGCTTAAGTTATACCGTCTGGAATTTCAATTAATGGTAGCATATCTTATATTATTGAAGTGGTATCTTGCATGTTGTTTGGAAGGAAAAAACTCAATCTATGTGCTGCTTTCAGTCTCTTCATCCATGTGATATGTAGTCTGACAGGGCTGTATGCATTGCTACTTACCAACAAAATACCAATATTATTCATTAATCTTCAAAGAGATGTTTTAAAATATAATCCCTTTGCCATATAGTGCTAGAGAAAGAGTTTACATGTCCTTTCTTTAAACATTCTCTTAGGAAGGCTGCATCTGAAAATTTATAAATGCATGTTCAATTAAAAAAAATAAGTGTTTAAAAGGATAAAAGTGTACCTTCTCTACAGCAAAGGTCCTGATGACGTACTCTGACAGCAGCTCAGTCTCTATCAGTGTCACCTTGATGTCTCTGTAGATCTCCGTATCATCAGGCCAGTACTTACAGCACTTCACCTGAGAGTGACAAAACAGGGTTTTACACATCATCCTCACATGCTATATGTTAACTGCAATCCATTCACATTCACAACGCTCTACTTCACTGCACACGCTCATATTAGAATTTCTGTAAGTTACTAGGCCATCATTTTTTCCAATAAAGGTAATTGTCACATAACATTAGCCCCCATTTGCCACCTGATATTTCAGCTTTTGGAGCATTTCTTTCAAATCAAAATGAGATTTGCTTCATATTAGTTTCGGCCCCCGGTCAAGGATCTGGTGTAAATGGGAATCTTATGTATCGATGGGAGAGTTCATTCGCACATTATTGCTTTTTCATCCTCATGTCGATAATGTGAAAATGAGTCTAAAGGTGGACTGTGCACAAACCTGGAACGGAACAGTATAGGTGCCAGGGTGGTGTGCGATTTCTCCACCTTAAAATTTTGACTAGCGTGGAGAAATAGGACAAAACATAAAAAAAATAAAATTGTGTACACCAATTAAATGAGGAAGATATAATGACAATCCAATATTGATATGAAATAATAAACCCTCAGCTGTTTAAAACAGATTTCCCAACAGAAATCTAAAACACCCCACTGGAAATATTACTTGTATTAGGTATCATAAGAGTGCAAAATTACCCCCTCCCCACTTCCCAATTAAACTGTTGATACAGGGGGAGTAAGGCTGGTAATAGAGATTGAGATCGCGGAGGTATATCAGAGAATGATAATTTTTGATGAGGGATAAATGCAACATCAGCCACAAGTAGATTCAATTTTCATTCCTGGCGTCTATGCACTGATTACGAATGAAATGAGATTTTGGTTTGTGGAATGACACAGACAGAGGGGGACTTTGCGGTCCCTCTCTCTGACACCCCTGATGACTAATCCCTGATGACAATCACAAATCCACCGTCCGCTTCCAGCCAGATTGAATTAGGCAAAAGCCATTACCTTATTAGATCTCTGAATCAGGCGCCTAGTTTGTGGGGGGGAATTAACCTTTGGGCTAAAATATGCCAGCATAGACACAGATGTTCTTCTGTGTGGGCACACTTATGAGCATGTGACCGAGCATGCACAGGTCTTAAACTTCTTCACTCATATAGAGTGTATAGAAGAGAAGCACATGGCGCATCACCTCATCTCACACACATCAGCACACTGACTTCCAAACCAAATCTGTCGTACATTAAAGTGTGCCGAGCACCGCCCCTGTGTGTAAAACCAGTGGGACAGAGGCTGCGTGTGCTTGCCTGTGTGTGTGTGTGCCAGGATTTCCCAGAGTTCATAAGCGACTATGCCGAGCAGATGGCCCACTGTGATATGGCGGAGTG